>NC_069503.1:54613398-54625898 GCF_027579735.1 Bombina bombina | reverse complement strand
CCGCTCAGGAGGTGCGTGATATTGTGACGCCAAGTACATCAGGGCGCCCTTTACAAATCACTTTGCAAGACATGGCTAATGTTATGACTGAAGTTTTATCTAAATTGCCAGAACTTAGGGGTAAACGCGACCACTCTGGGGTGAAAACAGAGTGCGCTGAAAATACTAGGGCCATGTCTGATACTGCGTCACAATTTGCAGAACATGAAGACGGAGAGCTTCATTCTGTGGGTGACGGATCTGATCCAAATAAACTAGATTCAGACATTTCAAATTTTAAATTTAAGCTTGAGAACCTCCGTGTGTTACTAGGGGAGGTATTAGCGGCTCTTAATGATTGTAACACGGTTGCAATCCCAGAGAAAATATGTAGGCTGGATAAATATTTTGCGGTACCGACGTGTACTGACGTTTTTCCTATACCTAAAAGGCTTACAGAAATTGTTAACAAGGAGTGGGATAGACCCGGTGTGCCTTTCTCACCCCCTCCTATATTTAGAAAAATGTTTCCAATAGACGCCACCACACGGGACTTATGGCAGACAGTCCCTAAGGTGGAGGGAGCATTTTCTACTTTAGCTAAACGTACCACTATCCCGGTGGAGGATAGCTGTGCTTTTTCAGATCCAATGGATAAAGAGTTAGAGGGTTACCTTAAGAAAATGTTTGTTCAACAAGGTTTTATATTGCAACCCCTTGCATGCATTGCGCCTGTCACGGCTGCGGCGGCATTCTGGTTTGAGTCTCTGGAAGAGACCATTAGCTCAGCTACATTGGATGAGATTACAGACAAGCTTAGAGTCCTTAAGCTAGCTAATTCATTTATTTCTGATGCCGTAGTACATTTAACTAAGCTTACGGCTAAGAACTCCGGATTCGCCATTCAGGCGCGCAGAGCGCTGTGGCTTAAATCCTGGTCAGCTGATGTGACTTCTAAATCTAAATTGCTTAACATACCTTTCAAGGGACAGACCTTATTCGGGCCCGGTTTGAAAGAAATTATCGCTGACATTACTGGAGGTAAGGGCCATGCCCTGCCTCAAGACAGAGCCAAACCAAGGGCTAGACAGTCTAATTTTCGTGCCTTTCGCAACTTCAAGGCGGGAGCAGCATCAACTTCCTCCGCTCCAAAACAGGAAGGAACTGTTGCTCGCTACAGACAGGGCTGGAAACCTAACCAGACCTGGAACAAGGGCAAGCAGGCCAGAAAACCTGCTGCTGCCCCTAAGACAGCATGAAGTGAGGGCTCCCGATCCGGAAACGGATCTAGTGGGGGGCAGACTTTCTCTCTTCGCCCAGGCTTGGGCAAGAGATGTCCAGGATCCCTGGGCGTTAGAGATCATATCTCAGGGATATCTTCTGGACTTCAAAGCTTCTCCTCCAAAAGGGAGATTTCATCTTTCAAGGTTGTCAACAAACCAGATAAAGAAAGAGGCGTTTCTACGCTGTGTACAAGATCTGTTACTAATGGGAGTGATCCACCCGGTTCCGCGGTCGGAACACGGACAAGGGTTTTACTCAAATCTGTTTGTGGTTCCCAAGAAAGAAGGAACCTTCAGACCAATCTTGGTTTTTAAGATCCTAAACAAATTCCTAAGAGTTCCATCGTTCAAAATGGAAACTATTCGGACAATCTTACCCATGATCCAAAAGGGTCAGTACATGACCACAGTGGATTTAAAGGATGCGTACCTTCACATACCAATTCACAAGGATCATTACCGGTACCTAAGGTTTGCCTTCCTAGACAGGCATTACCAGTTTGTAGCTCTTCCCTTCGGGTTAGCTACTGCTCCAAGAATCTTCACAAAGGTTCTGGGTTCTCTTCTGGCGGTACTAAGACCGCGAGGAATATCGGTAGCTCCATACCTAGACGATATTCTGATACAAGCGTCAAGTTTCCAAGCTGCCAAGTCTCATACAGAGTTAGTACTGGCATTTCTAAGGTCACATGGGTGGAAGGTGAACGAAGAAAAGAGTTCTCTATTGCCACTCACAAGAGTTCCTTTCTTAGGGACTCTTATAGATTCGGTAGAAATGAAAATTTACCTGACAGAGGACAGGTTAACAAAACTCCTAAATGCTTGCCGTGTCCTTCATTCCATTCCACACCCGTCAGTGGCTCAATGCATGGAGGTAATCGGTTTAATGGTAGCGGCAATGGACATAGTTCCCTTTGCACGCCTGCATCTCAGACCACTGCAATTGTGCATGCTAAGTCAGTGGAATGGGGATTACTCAGATTTGTCCCCTATGCTGAATCTGGATCAAGAGACCAGAAATTCTCTTCTATGGTGGCTCTCTCGGCCACATCTGTCCAAGGGGATGCCCTTCAGCAGACCAGATTGGACGATTGTAACAACAGACGCCAGCCTGCTAGGTTGGGGCGCTGTCTGGAATTCCCTGAAGACTCAGGGATCATGGACTCAGGAGGAGAGTCTTCTTCCCATAAACATTCTGGAATTAAGAGCAGTTTTCAATGCCCTTCTAGCTTGGCCTCAGCTAGCAACTCTGAGGTTCATCAGGTTTCAGTCGGACAACATCACGACTGTGGCTTACATCAACCATCAAGGAGGGACAAGGAGTTCCCTAGCGATGATGGAAGTCTCAAAGATAATTCTCTGGGCAGAGTCTCACTCTTGCCACCTATCAGCGATCCACATCCCAGGCGTGGAGAACTGGGAGGCGGATTTCCTAAGTCGCCAGACTTTTCATCCGGGGGAGTGGGAACTTCATCCGGAGGTCTTTGCCCAAATACTTCGGCGTTGGGACAAACCAGATATGGATCTCATGGCGTCTCGCCAGAACGCCAAGCTTCCTTGTTATGGGTCCAGGTCCAGGGACCCGGGAGCGGTTCTGATAGATGCTCTGACAGCACCTTGGACCTTCAAGATGGCTTATGTATTTCCACCCTTCCCGATGCTTCCTCGATTGATTGCCAGGATCAAACAGGAGAGAGCATCGGTGATTCTAATAGCGCCTGCGTGGCCACGCAGGACCTGGTATGCAGATCTAGTGGACATGTCATCCTGTCCACCTTGGTCTCTGCCTCTGAGACAGGACCTTCTAATTCAGGGTCCTTTCAAACATCAAAATCTAATTTCTCTGAAGCTGACTGCATGGAGATTGAACGCTTGATTTTATCAAAGCGTGGATTTTCGGAGTCAGTAATTGATACCTTAATACAGGCTAGGAAACCTGTTACCAGGAAAATTTACCATAAAATATGGCGTAAATACTTACACTGGTGCGAATCCAAGAGTTACTCATGGAGTAAGGTTAGGATTCCTAGGATATTGTCTTTTCTACAAGAAGGTTTGGAAAAGGGTTTATCTGCAAGTTCTTTAAAGGGACAGATCTCAGCTCTGTCCATCCTTTTACACAAACGTCTGTCAGAAGTTCCAGACGTTCAGGCTTTTTGTCAGGCTTTGGCCAGGATTAAGCCTGTGTTTAAGACTGTTGCTCCACCGTGGAGCTTAAACTTAGTTCTTAACGTTTTACAGGGTGTTCCGTTTGAACCCCTTCATTCCATTGATATCAAGCTGTTATCTTGGAAAGTTCTGTTTTTAATGGCTATTTCCTCGGCTCGAAGAGTCTCAGAGTTATCGGCCTTACATTGTGATTCTCCTTATCTGATTTTTCATTCAGACAAGGTAGTTCTGCGTACTAAACCTGGGTTCTTACCTAAGGTAGTCACTAACAGGAATATCAATCAAGAGATTGTTGTTCCATCATTGTGCCCTAACCCTTCTTCAAAGAAGGAACGACTTCTGCACAATCTAGACGTAGTCCGTGCCCTGAAGTTTTATTTACAGGCAACTAAGGATTTTCGCCAAACTTCTTCCCTGTTTGTCGTTTATTCTGGACAGAGGAGAGGTCAAAAAGCTTCCGCTACCTCTCTCTCTTTCTGGCTTCGTAGCATAATACGTTTAGCCTATGAGACTGCTGGACAGCAGCCTCCTGAAAGAATTACAGCTCATTCTACGAGAGCTGTGGCTTCCACGTGGGCCTTTAAGAATGAGGCCTCTGTTGAACAGATTTGCAAGGCTGCAACTTGGTCTTCTCTTCATACTTTTTCCAAATTTTACAAATTTGACACTTTTGCTTCTTCTGAGGCTGTTTTTGGGAGAAAGGTTCTTCAGGCAGTGGTTCCTTCCGTGTAAAGATCCTGCCTGTCCCTCCCGTCATCCGTGTACTTTTAGCTTTGGTATTGGTATCCCATAAGTAATGGATGACCCGTGGACTGACTACACTTAACAGGAGAAAACATAATTTATGCTTACCTGATAAATTCCTTTCTCCTGTAGTGTAGTCAGTCCACGGCCCGCCCTGTTTTTTATGGCAGGTCTAAATTTTAAATTAAACTCCAGTCACCACTGCACCCTATAGTTTCTCCTTTCCCGTTTGGTTTCGGTCGAATGACTGGGTATGACGTAGAGGGGAGGAGCTATATAGCAGCTCTGCTTGGGTGATCCTCTTGCACTTCCTGTTAGGGAGGAGTTAATATCCCATAAGTAATGGATGACCCGTGGACTGACTACACTACAGGAGAAAGGAATTTATCAGGTAAGCATAAATTATGTTTCTCCAACATAGGTGTGTCCGGTCCACGGCGTCATCCTTACTTGTGGGATATTCTCTTCCCCAACAGGAAATGGCAAAGAGCCCAGCAAAGCTGGTCACATGATCCCTCCTAGGCTCCGCCTACCCCAGTCATTCTCTTTGCCGTTACACAGGCAACATCTCCACGGAGATGGTTAAGAGTTTTTTGGTGTTTAAATGTAGTTTTTATCCTTCAATCAAGTGTTTGTTATTTTAAAATAGTGCTGGTATGTACTATTTACTCTGAAACAGAAAAGAGATGAAGATTTCTGTTTGTAAGAGGAAGATGATTTTAGCAAACGTTACTAAAATCGATTGCTGTTTCCACACAGGACTGTTGAGATGAAGTAACTTCAGTTGGGGGAAACAGTTGGCAGACTTTTCTGCTTGAGGTATGACTGGCCACATTTCTAACAAGACTATGTAATGCTGGAAGGCTGTCATTTCCCCCATGGGGACCGGTAAGCCATTTTCTTAGATTATGTAAAAGAATAAAGGGCTTCATAAGGGCTTAAAAAACTGGCAGACATTTTTCTGGGCTAAAACGATTACTTTGCTAAGCATATTTTGCAGATTATAACTCTTAATAGTTATTATAATCTTGGGGATTGTTTTAAAAAACGGCAGGCACTGTATTGGACACCTTTTTCAGATGGGGGCCTTTTCTAGTCATGGGCAGAGCCTCATTTTCGCGCCACTAATGCGCAGTTGTTTTTGGAGAGCAAGGCATGCAGATGCATGTGTGAGGAGCTAAGAACCACTGAAAAAGCTTATAGAAGGCGTCATTTGGTATCGTATTCCCCTCTGGGCTTGGTTGGGTCTCAGCAAAGCAGATAGCTGGGACTGTATAGGGGTTAAATGTAAAAACGGCTCCGGTTCCGTTATTTTAAGGGTTAAAGCTTTCAAATTTGGTGTGCAATACTTTTAAGGCTTTAAGACACTGTGGTGAAATTTTGGTGAATTTTGAACAATTCCTTCATACTTTTTCACATATTCAGTAATAAAGTGTGTTCAGTTTAAAATTTAAAGTGACAGTAACGGTTTTATTTTAAAACGTTTTTTGTGCTTTGTTGACAAGTTTAAGCCTGTTTAACATGTCTGTACCATCAGATAAGCTATGTTCTATATGTATGAAAACCAAGGTTTCTCCCCATTTAAATTTATGTGATAATTGTGCCATAGTGTCCAAACAAAGTAGGGACAATGATGCCACAGATAATGATATTGCCCAAGATGATTCCTCAAATGAGGGGAGTAAGCATGATACTGCATCATCCCCTTCTGTGTCTACACCAGTTTTGCCCTCACAAGAGGCCCCTAGTACATCTAGTGTGCCAATACTTATTACCATGCAACAATTAACGGCTGTAATGGATAATTCTATTGCAAACATTTTATCCAAAATGCCTACTTATCAGAGAAAGCGCGATTGCTCTGTTTTAAACACTGAAGAGCAAGAGGACGCTGATGATAACTGTTCTGACATACCCTCACACCAATCTGAAGGGGCCAGGAGGGAGGTTTTGTCTGAGGGAGAAATTTCAGATTCAGGAAAAATTTCTCAACAAGCTGAACCTGATGTTGTAACATTTAAATTTAAATTAGAACATCTCCGCGCACTGCTTAAGGAGGTATTATCTACTCTGGATGATTGTGACAATTTGGTCATTCCAGAGAAATTATGTAAGATGGACAAGTTCCTAGAGGTTCCGGTGCCCCCCGACGCCTTTCCTATACCCAAGCGGGTGGCGGACATAGTAAATAAGGAGTGGGAAAGGCCCGGCATACCTTTTGTTCCTCCCCCTATATTTAAGAAATTATTTCCTATAGTCGACCCTAGAAAGGACTTATGGCAGACAGTCCCCAGGGTCGAGGGGGCGGTTTCTACTCTAAACAAACGCACTACTATTCCTATAGAAGATAGTTGTGCTTTCAAAGATCCTATGGATAAAAAATTAGAGGGTTTGCTTAAAAAGATGTTTGTTCAGCAAGGTTACCTTCTACAACCAATTTCATGCATTGTTCCTGTCACTACGGCAGCGTGTTTCTGGTTCGAAGAACTAGAAAAGTCGCTCAATAAAGAATCTTCGTATGAGGAGGTTATGGACAGAGTTCAAGCACTTAAATTGGCTAACTCTTTTATTTTAGATGCCGCTTTGCAATTAGCTAGATTAGCGGCGAAAAATTCAGGGTTTGCTATCGTGGCGCGCAGAGCGCTTTGGCTAAAGTCTTGGTCAGCGGATGTGTCTTCCAAGACAAAATTGCTTAACATCCCTTTCAAGGGTAAAACACTGTTTGGTCCTGATTTGAAAGAGATTATTTCAGACATCACCGGGGGAAAGGGCCACGCCCTCCCTCAGGATAGGTCTTTTAAGGCTAAAAATAAGCCTAATTTTCGTCCCTTTCGCAGAAACGGACCAGCCTCTAATTCTACATCCTCTAAGCAAGAGGGTAACACTTCACAACCCAAACCAGCCTGGAGACCGATGCAAGGCTGGAACAAGAGTAAGCAGGCCAAGAAGCCTGCCACTGCTACCAAAACAGCATGAAGGGATGGCCCCCGATCCGGGACCGGATCTGGTGGGGGGCAGACTTTCTCTCTTTGCTCAGGCTTGGGCAAGAGATGTTCAGGATCCTTGGGCGCTAGAAATAGTTTCTCAAGGTTATCTCCTGGAATTCAAGGAACTACCCCCAAGGGGAAGGTTCCACAGGTCTCAATTATCTTCAAACCAAATAAAAAGACAGGCATTCTTACATTGTGTAGAAGACCTGTTAAAGATGGGAGTAATTCATCCAGTTCCAATAAGAGAACAAGGGATGGGGTTTTACTCCAACCTGTTCATAGTTCCCAAAAAAGAGGGAACATTCAGACCAATTTTAGATCTCAAGATCCTAAACAAATTTCTCAGGGTTCCATCGTTCAAAATGGAAACCATTCGAACGATCCTTCCCACCATCCAGGAAGGTCAATTTATGACCACGGTGGATTTAAAGGATGCGTACCTACATATTCCTATCCACAAGGAACATCATCAGTTCCTAAGGTTCGCTTTTCTGGACAAGCATTACCAGTTTGTGGCACTTCCATTCGGATTAGCCACTGCTCCGAGAATTTTCACAAAGGTACTAGGGTCCCTTCTAGCGGTTCTAAGACCAAGGGGCATCGCAGTAGTACCTTACTTGGACGACATCCTGATTCAAGCGTCGTCTCTGTCAAAAGCAAAGGCTCATACGGACATCGTCCTAGCCTTTCTCAGATCTCACGGATGGAAAGTGAACAAAGAAAAAAGTTCTCTGTCCCCGTCAACAAGAGTTCCCTTCTTGGGAACAATAATAGATTCCTTAGAAATGAGGATTTTTCTGACAGAGGTCAGAAAATCAAAAATTCTAAGCTCTTGTCAAGTACTTCATTCTGTTCTTCGTCCTTCCATAGCGCAGTGCATGGAAGTAATAGGATTGATGGTTGCAGCAATGGACATAGTTCCTTTTGCACGAATTCATCTAAGACCATTACAACTGTGCATGCTCAGACAGTGGAATGGGGATTATACAGACTTGTCTCCGACGATTCAAGTAGATCAAAAGACCAGAGTTTCACTCCGTTGGTGGCTGATCCTGGACAACCTGTCACAGGGAATGAGCTTCCGCAGACCAGAGTGGGTCATTGTCACGACCGACGCCAGTCTGGTGGGCTGGGGCGCGGTCTGGGAACCCCTGAAAGCTCAGGGTCTATGGTCTCGGGAAGAATCTCTTCTCCCGATAAACATTCTGGAACTGAGAGCGATATTCAATGCTCTCAAAGCTTGGCCTCAACTAGCAAAGGCCAAATTCATAAGGTTTCAATCAGACAACATGACGACTGTTGCATATATCAACCATCAGGGGGGAACAAGGAGTTCCCTGGCGATGGAGGAAGTGACCAAGATAATTCAATGGGCGGAGGATCACTCCTGCCACTTGTCTGCAATCCACATCCCAGGAGTGGAAAATTGGGAAGCGGATTTTCTGAGTCGTCAGACATTCCATCCGGGGGAGTGGGAACTCCATCCGGAAATCTTTGCCCAAATAACTCAATTATGGGGCATTCCAGACATGGATCTGATGGCGTCTCGTCAGAACTTCAAGGTTCCTTGCTACGGGTCCAGATCCAGGGATCCCAAGGCGACTCTAGTAGATGCACTAGTAGCACCTTGGACCTTCAACCTAGCTTATGTATTCCCACCGTTTCCTCTCATTCCCAGGCTGGTAGCCAGGATCAATCAGGAGAGGGCTTCGGTGATCTTGATAGCTCCTGCGTGGCCACGCAGGACTTGGTATGCAGACCTGGTGAATATGTCATCGGCTCCACCATGGAAGCTACCTTTGAGACAGGACCTTCTTGTTCAAGGTCCATTCGAACATCCGAATCTGAGCTCCCTCCAACTGACGGCTTGGAGATTGAACGCTTGATTTTATCAAAGCGTGGGTTTTCAGATTCTGTAATAGATACTATGATTCAGGCTAGAAAGCCTGTAACTAGAAAAATTTACCATAAAATATGGAAAAAATATATCTGTTGGTGTGAATCTAAAGGATTCCCATGGAACAAGATAAAAATTCCTAAGATTCTATCCTTTCTACAAGAAGGTTTGGAGAAAGGATTATCTGCAAGTTCTCTGAAGGGACAGATCTCTGCTTTATCTGTTTTACTTCACAAACGGCTGGCAGCTGTGCCAGATGTTCAAGCATTTGTTCAGGCTCTGGTTAGAATCAAGCCTGTTTACAGACCTTTGACTCCTCCCTGGAGTCTAAATCTAGTTCTTTCAGTTCTTCAAGGGGTTCCGTTTGAACCCTTACATTCCGTAGATATTAAGTTATTATCTTGGAAAGTTTTGTTTTTGGTTGCAATTTCTTCTGCTAGAAGAGTTTCAGAGTTATCTGCTCTGCAGTGTTCTCCGCCCTATCTGGTGTTCCATGCAGATAAGGTGGTTTTGCGTACTAAGCCTGGTTTTCTTCCGAAAGTTGTTTCCAACAAAAATATTAACCAGGAGATAGTTGCACCTTCTTTGTGTCCGAATCCAGTTTCGAAGAAGGAACGTTTGTTACACAATTTGGACATAGTCCGTGCTCTAAAATTCTATTTAGAGGCTACTAAAGATTTCAGACATACATCTTCTTTGTTTGTTGTTTATTCTGGTAAAAGGAGAGGTCAAAAAGCAACTTCTACCTCTTTCTTTTTGGCTTAAAAGCATTATCCGATTGGCTTATGAGACTGCCGGACGGCAGCCTCCTGAAAGAATCACAGCTCACTCCACTAGGGCTGTGGCTTCCACATGGGCCTTCAAGAACGAGGCTTCTGTTGACCAGATATGTAAGGCAGCGACTTGGTCTTCTCTGCACACTTTTGCCAAATTTTACAAATTTGATACTTTTGCTTCTTCGGAGGCTATTTTTGGGAGAAAGGTTTTGCAAGCTGTGGTGCCTTCCGTTTAGGTGACCTGATTTGCTCCCTCCCTTCATCCGTGTCCTAAAGCTTTGGTATTGGTTCCCACAAGTAAGGATGACGCCGTGGACCGGACACACCTATGTTGGAGAAAACAGAATTTATGCTTACCTGATAAATTACTTTCTCCAACGGTGTGTCCGGTCCACGGCCCGCCCTGGTTTTTTTAATCAGGTCTGATGAATTATTTTCTCTAACTACAGTCACCACGGTATCATATGGTTTCTCCTATGCATATTTCCTCCTGTCCGTCGGTCGAATGACTGGGGTAGGCGGAGCCTAGGAGGGATCATGTGACCAGCTTTGCTGGGCTCTTTGCCATTTCCTGTTGGGGAAGAGAATATCCCACAAGTAAGGATGACGCCGTGGACCGGACACACCGTTGGAGAAAGTAATTTATCAGGTAAGCATAAATTCTGTTTTTTATGAATTTGCAGCATTTAAAGAATGTTAAAAAGCATCCAATTTGTCTTTGAAATGGTTGCATATTTTCTTTTGTCTGATTGGCTGCTGCTTAACATGTGACTTCTCTGCTGGTATTCTGGGAGATGTAGTTCAGTATTGAACTGACCTTTGTTCTCCTCCCATTTACTTTCTGTGCAGCTGTTACTGGGTGAGTGAGTCAGGCTGTGTGTACTGTGTGATAAAACGTTTTATTTACTTTCTAGTCTTCTTAAAAGTTTTATAATTAGAAATATTGTTCTTTTATTCTATGTTATTTACCTGCTTGTGACAGGCAATGGGATACTAAGTGCTGTTTCCCTTTGTGCTAGTGAAGGGTTAATACCCACTACAGATTTCTGTGCTAGTGAAGGGGTTAATGTACACTGTGCTGCTCTATGCTAATGAAGGGTTAATACATACTGTACTTCTCTGTGCCAGTGAAGGGTTAATACACATTGTGCTGCTCTCTGTGCTAGTGAAGGGTTAATACACACTGTACTGCTCTGTGCTGGTGAAGGGTTAATACACTATGCTGCTCTTTGTGCTAGTGAAGGGTTAATACACACTATTGCTCTCTGTGCCAGTGAAGGGTTAATACACACTGTACTTCTCTGTGCCAGTGAAGGGTTAATACACATTGTGCTGCTCTCTGTGCTAGTGAAGGGTTAATACACACTGTGCTGCTCTGTGCTAGTGAAGGGTTAATACACACTGTACTTCTCTGTGCCAGTGAAGGGTTAATACACATTGTGCTGCTCTCTGTGCTAGTGAAGGGTTAATACACACTGTGCTGCTTGCTGTGCTAGTGTAGGGTTAGTACACATTGTGCTGCTCTCTGTGCTAGTAAAGGGTTAATACACACTGTGCTGCTCTCTGTGCTAGTAAAGGGTTAATACACACTGTGCTACTCTCTGTGCTAGTGAAGGGTTAATACACACTGTGCTGCTCTCTGTGCCAGTGAAGGGTTAATACACACGGTGCAGCTCTCTGTGCTAGTGAAGGGTTAATACTCTGTGCTGCTCTCTTTGCTTGTGGAGGGTTAATATACACTGTTGCTCTTTCTTAGTGAAGGGGTTATACACTCTGCAGATTTCTGTGCTAGTGAATGGATTAATACAAGCTGTACAGCTAGTGAAGGGGTTAATAATAGTGAAGGGGTTATTACAAACTATGCTGCTCTCTGTGCCAGTGAAGAGTTAATACACACTGTGCTGCTCTCTGTGCCAGTGATGGGTTAATACACACTGTTCTGCTCTCTGTGCTAGTGAAGGGGTTAATACACACTGTGCAGCTCTCTGTGCTAGTGAGGGGTTAATACACACTGTGCTGCTCTCTGTGCTAGTGAAGGGTTAATACACACTGTGCTGCTCTCTGTGCTAGTGAAGGGTTAATACACACTGTGCTGCTCTCTGTGCTAGTGATGGGTTAATACACTGTGCTGCTTTCTGTGCTAGAGAAGGGTTAATACACACTGTGCTTTTCTCTGTGCTAGTGAAGGGTTAATACACACTGTGCTGCTCTCTGTGCTAGTGAAGGGTTAATACACACTGTGCAGCTCTCTGTGCTAGTGAAGGGTTAATGCTCTCTGTGCTAGTGAAGGGTTAATACACACTGTGCTGTTCTCTGTGCTAGTGAAGGGTTAATACACACTGTGCTGCTGTCTGTGCTAGTGAAGGGTTAATACACACTGTGCTGCTGTCTGTGCTAGTGAAGGGTTAATACACACTGTGCTGCTCTCTGTGCTAGTGAAGGGTTAATACACACTGTGCTGCTCTGTGTGCCAGTAAAGGGTTAATACACACTGTGCTGCTCTGTGTGCTAGTGAAGGGTTAATACACACTGTGTTGCTCTCTGTGCTGGTGAAGGGGTTAATACAAAGTGCAGATCTTCTCAGTGCTAGTGAAAGTTCTAATATATATTGTGTAGCTTTATGTATATAGTGTAGCTGTAATGCACTAGTAGAGGATATGAC